>NC_034431.1:3525696-3527263 GCF_002078875.1 Numida meleagris | reverse complement strand
CCGCGCATCGCCCCCTCCGCAGCCGCGCATCGCCCCGCGGCAGCGCGCAGACAAAAGCGCCGCGCCGCCCCCGGGGGCTGCAACAAAGCGCGGCCCCGGCGCTGCTCGCTGGGTTTAAAACCGGCTCTGGCGGGGGAAAAAAAAAATTATTATTATTATTAATAATAATAATAAAAGGGAAAGTAGTTTCTGTCTGTCTGTCTGTCCGTGCCCGGCGCGGGGATGGGGTCAGCACAAAGGTGGGCGGCTTGCGGCGCGCTGCGCTCCGCTCCCTAACGCCCAGCGGGTCCTGGGACGCTCGGGTCGGATTCTCGCTTCGACATTCGGGGTAACGCACAAAGGCGGCTCCGTTGGCATCGTTTTCATGTTCACGTTTTCATCGCAGTCAATCAAAAATTAAAAATCTAGACCGCCAAGAAGCGAGCGGAACCTTTCCCAGTTCGGTCCCTATGAAACAACGGCACCGGCGGGCGTGTGCGGAGCGCTGCGCTAACTCGACGTTACAGCATCGATTCGTTCTCGGTGCATTGTGGTTGAAGTTCAAGCATTCGCATTCAAATATCAGACAGCAATTCGGTGCCGTAACAAGGTACAGTCACTTCATTACAAATCGCCTTGCAGAACACAGATAAGAAATACAGGTCCAGCCAGCGTTAGTTTTACAGCAGTGAGAGGAAAACAGCAGCGGGAACACTTTTAACATTTCTCGTTTGACATTTACATCGCGTTGGGACCGAAAAACCAGGCAAGCTGGACGTTCCAGAAAAGGGCTACAACAAAACTTCAGCGTTTGCTGCTCATTTCTTTCAGTCATTTCCAACCGGGGCTGCACGCAGCCATTTTATTCTTTATTTTCGCTCTACCAAGCTGTGAGATCCGACCCTTCTCCTGGCTTTTTTTTTTTTCTTTTTTTTTTTTTTCCTTTCCCTTTCCTCTCTCCGAAGAGCACATTTCTTAAGATTAATCGTTCGGTTTTAAACTTGGAAGCATGAGGCATGCTGGGATTTCAGCTGAGGTCAAGCACCAATGTACCGAGCTGTTACTGTTACGCTCTCAGGGTACTCCGTGCTGCTCTCAAGGAGGAAAATAGCAAGGAGAGATGCCGTGCTCCCGTACCGGCCTGCAGCAAGGCACAGCTCTCCCAGCAGGAAAACACGGCCGTGGCTATTAATACACCGCCGTATGTAAATATATATATACATATCTAGGGTTTATTTACCTCCATGCATATTCATACACACGTATCGTCCGTGCGTGTCTCTGTACACACACCTCAAGAGCTGCACTCGCACGCATCCGTCTCGCGTGGGGCTGATCCACACGCGTGGATGCGATGAGCGCCGGGCGTGCGCCCGGACCCCCCCGGACCCGCACCAGCTGCACCAGCAGCCCGTGGGTATACACACACACACACACACACACACACACCCCGAGAGAAATCTCCATCACTGCGTTCACGCCAGGTTTGGAAGGTGAGCGGCCACCGCTGCCCTGCCACGAGCCATCAGTGAGGACAGATGCACTTTTTTCTTTTCTTTTCTTTTTTTTTTCCTCCCCCCCCCCCCCC
>NC_034431.1:3517087-3518091 GCF_002078875.1 Numida meleagris | reverse complement strand
CAACCCCCCTCCCAAATAAATAATATGGATCTGCACCCTCCACCCATCTCTGGGACCGCTTTAGGCCCAGCGGCGTAACCGGGGAGAAGCCCAAACGTACCGGAGGGCCCGAGTTGAAAAATGCAAAATATCCGCGGCTCCTCGGTTCCGCCGCTGCCGAAAGCGGAGCCCCCCCGGCCCCCGCCGCTCCCCGCCCCGCACGGCACCGGGCACCACCACCGCCCCATCCTCACCCACACCCCGTCCTTTTCTCACCTCGGGAGTCTGAGCCCATTCACCAAAGTCCTTCCTCGTCCAGGCTCTCAAAATCTTTTTTTTTTTTTTTCCCCCTTTTTTTTTTTTTTTCCTCCTCTTTCCTCCTTCTGGATCAGCCAGTCCCGACATCATTAAACTATAGTCCTCCTCTTCCTCCTCCTTCCTTCTCCCCCCTCGCCTTTTTTTTTTTTTTTTTTTTTTTTTTTAATTTCAAAAAAGGGGGAGTGGAGGTGGGGGGGCGGCTGGGGGGGAGAGAGCAGACATAGCTGCATGAAGTGGCTGCCTTTTAGAAAGCACATTTAATCTTTACTGGCTCCCCTAGGCTTCGATGAAGTAGAAGGGAAAGGAGAGGAGAGGGGGAAAGAAAAAATACAGGCAAGGGAGGCTGTTGAGGGACAGCAAGCATCAGGCTCAAATCAACGACCAGATGAAAATGTACTAGACCACACTGCCCCCTCTCTTCCTCTCGCTCTGTCTCCGTCTCTCTCACACACTCTCACTCCTGGAAAGCTTCAGTGTCTGGTTACAGACTCTTTTGGATCCTTCCCCCCCCCTCCCCACCCTCGCCCTTTGCCAACTATCCTAGAGATTCCTTGCATGCCTACTTAAATCTTTAACAGAATAAGGACCCGGCTCCCCCCGCCGCCGCCGCCAGCCTCGCGCACACCCCGACCCGCTCCCCCCCTCCCCAATAATCCCTTAAGCTCCCGGGAGGAACCGCCGCGGCCGCCCCGGCCCCGCCGCCGCCG
>NC_034431.1:3488354-3516947 GCF_002078875.1 Numida meleagris | reverse complement strand
CCTCCCCGCCACACTGCAGCCCGCAGCCGCCCGTGGAAATCGCACGCCCCGCGTCTGCGTGGAGGCAGGCGGACCGCCCGGCTCCTGCCCGCGGTGACTTAGAGCTGACGATCTCCTCTCCTCGACCCCCACCCCTCCACACCCACCCCCTGCTCGATGGCAGCACCGCTGCCTCTCGCACCAGACTATATTTGCAATATGTGCTAATTTACCAGCTATATGCCCTTGGATTTTAAAATGAACTCATCAGTCAATGTTTCTAGGAGCGATGCTGCTCTCTCCTCACACACACCCTCCACTGCAGACATGTTACTCATTCTCCAAGCATTTCCTCCCCGAATGTCCGTCAGACATATATACACTTCATTGATCAAACCAAATCCCTTGATAACAATAAATAATAATACAGACAGTTAACATCAGCGGGGAGCGGAGCGGGGGGTGGGGGGGGAGACAAAGATGACGACTAAATCTGCATTGTGCTCTGCAGGGCTGATGCCTGCAGGGATGCAGAACGCAGGTACGCCCCTGAAGATGGGCACAGCCCCGGCCACAGCGCACCACCTGAAACCCCCCCCCTCCCCGAGCCACGGGGCGGGGGGCACCGATAACGCCCAGAACCGGACCCGATCCAGGCTGCCTCTGCGGGAAGCTCAAGGGAGGAAGCACCTAACGCCGACGCAGAAATAAATAAATAAGGCGGCTCCTTTGTTAGGCTGTGCGCCGCGCAGGTGCTCAGCGCTGCAGCGTTAAGGGCATCTGTGCGGCCAAGGATGCCGAGGATGCACGTTTGGGATTTTTCAGCATCACCTCCTTCGTTCCCACTTAAATCAAGTTCCTTTGTGCTCTGCAGACAGCGAGCCCCTGCGCGAGACGCCAGGTTAGGAGGACAGGCTATTAAATATCCCTCTGTTCTACGCCAGGTATTTCACAGGCTTCGGCTTCGGGGCTCTCGGGGCTTTATTTCCTATTTCCCTGGGGCTAATACGGGGGAGGCAGGACAAGCTGCCTCTTGGGATTTTGGCTAGCTTGGCGTCTTGTGTGGGTCTGGCAAAGAGAAAGCGACTGCAGTGTAAGTGTTCGGGAAGTTGGGGAGGGTGGGGCTATCTAGAAATCTTTGACTCACTGGGGTAACTCCCTGAACACAGGAATTAAATTATTACTCAAAGCGAGCTACATTTTACGAGCAGCAGCCCTGGAATGAGATTCTGCATGCATACAGAGTTTGAAACAACGAAAATAAACATATGGAAATACATATACAATGCATAATTCAATTATTGGGCGCAATGCAGAAGTCCCTGAGTGACAGAGGAGGGGGGAATTATGCAGTAAAGGCAGCCCAGGAATCCATGCATACAAATTTTCTCATTTATAGCGACACAACCCCGACTGACATCAGCCTAGATAGGGGAAGAATCAGATTCTATGTACTGAAGGGTCTGCTCTTTGGGAAAAGCAGAGGATGAGAGGCTGCATCCGCCAGCCATCCTCTCCCTCCCCTTACACATTCCATCCCCAGCATCATAGCTGCGTGCAAGATGTTGCCATCACAGAGGACAATTTACATCCATTGTCTTCTCTGCGTTCCCCTCTCCTTTCCAACAGCAACAAAAAAAGTTTGCTTTTTTTTTTTTTTTTAAAGTTTTGCTGCAAACACATAATTTCTTTACACAATTTAGCCGAGTCTTTGGAGGATACTTATTTCAAGCAGTTAACACCTGACCCCAATTTTTGTGGGTAATTAGTGAGCTAGATAACCACACAAAGTGGGTAATTATTTAGTACCCAAGGGTACTGTACAAGAGGGTAGAGGCTGGCAATGTTAACAAAAGCACATCTCTAATTATTGTATCTATACTGGTGATGTTTTAAGAACAGTTACTCCATCTAATGATCCATGATAAATCAGTAAACTATTTTGCTTCCCTTAGCATATACGCCCGGTCTAATGAAGGGCACAGCAAAGCCAAGCCCCAGCTCCAGAGCACGCACAGACACCAAGGGAAGCAAGAGGCATCCACCTGAAGGAGTCAACACAATGGGCAGCATCTACCCTAGAACAGCAGCAGCAGAGCTAGCAGCATGGCTGGGAGCTCACAGGTTAGTCAAGGACTGGAAAAGCCATGCAGGGAGATGCTTGCAGAGCATGCCCACCTCTCGCTTAGGCAACGAGGCCGTGCTGGGTATCTCTGCACACAGCAAGAATCCCAATCGTGTTGTAACAGAGTTCGGTCTTGCTTATTGCAAATGGCTTTGAAAGCTGTACAAGTGGGGTGGTCTGTGCCTTGTGGAAGGTCGGGGCTGCAAGGCAAGTGGGTAGCACTGAAAAAAAAAACCCGACCCCACAACCAAATCTTGTTTGATGAATTTCAATTATTTGTCATGTCCGGTATTTAAATTTCAAACAACATATTTCTGCCACGGAAAATATTACATTCTCAGTAGATGTTCTTCACAGATTTAAGAAGGAAGGGATGGGAACTATGTTGAAACGATGGCTAAATAAGGAAGATTCAGCTACCAAAAAATGAAAAGTTTTGATCACCAGAACCAATTGAAGAGTTATGCTGGAAACAGATTGGTAATCTTAAGCACAGCGGTCACTACCCACTGACCACTGTCTGCAGCATTACACACACTTCAGGACATCTTCAAGACATTACGCTCAGTGGCAAAGCACTTTCCTTTTTTAATTGCTTTTATGAATCATCGCTAGCATCCGGACACTTTATTTACTAGAGTCCAGCAACCTTGTTTTTCAGACTTAAATTCCAGCACCTAAGGGCCTCCAGGCTGGCACAAAGAAACAGAGGTGTCATCCTCTTGTGGTCATAGCCATGTGTTTAACTCTGCTTGCGACCGTGCAAGCCAGGCACTATAGAAGAAAACACAAATGGCAGCATCACCTGGCAGTGGGAGTGCCAGGAATTTGTAATTTAAACAAAGTTTGAGGGGTTTCCCTAACTCTCCGTACCTCTCTTTTGTTCTTTTTTTCCTTCCCCCCAGTGAAATAAGTACAACCAGAAGAGGCCTGAAAATTGGTCTTGCCTTTAAAAAGGGACCAAATCTCCACGGTCCACTTATTTCTGAGCGCACCTGTTCATCTTACCAGTGTGAGCAGGTTAAAAAGGAAAAAAAATAAAACCTTGCCAAAATTGGGGATCAGTTCAGAGCAGCTGTGCAGCAGACACCTGTCCACTCTGAACCGCACCAGAAGATTGAAGCTTCTTTCATGTGCTACAGGCCATTTAATAATCCAGCAACTTACAGTGTTTGGCTGCTACCATGCTGAGGTGAGTATAAATAAATTGGTATCCCCTTCACTAATCCTCTTAGGGACCCGGTTTGTGGGAAGAGTTCTCACAGAAATGGAGTGAGAGCCATTTTGCAGAGAGAAGCTGGAAAACAGAAAGGAAGAATGAATTTAATCATGGACACGGGTTCAAAGCAGACCTTGGTAGGTGCACAGTTGGAGCAGAAAGCAGAGCGCAGACAAACGATGACGATTTTTTTCTGAAATGAATTGGAATTAGTGGTTCAAAGGAGAAAACACATAGGAGAAGGGAGGCTCAGCCAGAGGGGATGCTTTAGGGACTTAAGCATTAACTATAAAACCTTGAGGTGTCTTTCAGACAAGTCAGTAACTTCACTACAGACCAACTTAAGGCTTTTCTTCTCCTGTAGGGAATAAAATAAAATTGGTAATTTTACCACGCCATCATCATTTAGGAAATATTTGTAAAAACACCAGTTCTGCCTCAGCTACATGGGCAGCATGTCTGAGAATACGTGAGAAGAATTTTAAGAAACAATAAGATGTCTTCAATGGAGGAAAAAATATTTACCTATATAAATGAAGAATTTTAACAGTGATTGAGGAAAGGTGCAAAATTCACGGTGTGGGGCATATCCACAGAAAGCAAGGTTGGGGAAGTGTCATGGTTTGGGCATGGCCACAGCAGCCCTCTAACTGCCAAGTGAGGAGTTGGACAACTGAAGGCTTCCAATTTGAACTGCCCTGTATTGTCCAATTCCACAGCAAGGCAGTTTTTCACCTCTTCCTACCTTGCTTCCCCATATATAAAACCATCACATCAAAGCTTACCATGTCCACAGAGGGTTCTGAGGTCCTTGGAAGAAAGCTGCTATGTCCAGATTACTCTCGTTATCCTCAACCCTGTTAGTCGACAAAGAGGATGCAGAACAGTTGATGGTCATATAATTCCATTTCATCCCCAGTGAGTCCTTTTAACCCAACCCAACCCACCCCCCAGCTCTCACCTTCAAACCCAACAAGGCCTATGACAGCAAATTACCCCATCCAAGCACTATCCTGGCAGTGATTCGGCCTAGAGAGGGGGCTGTTATAATTCTTCTATCTGACTCCAATTCTCCTAACGTATTTCTCAAAGACCACTGAGCTACAGTCTTTCAATCTCTAGATAATGGAGGACAATTAAAATAATATGGTTATTATTTTATGGACAAAGCCATATTTATTTACGGACAAAGCCATAAAACAATTTATCCTAAGGTGAGAAAAGCAAGTGAAAAGCCAAATGAGGCAGAGCTGTTCACCTCCTGGCACAACAGTCCTGGAATTCTGCATCATTCCGTGCCTTATTTAAAACCAAGTTTGGGAAAATGGCAAGAGTTCAATAAAAGGTCGGTGGATGTAACAGAGGGATTTAAAAGAAAGGTTACAGAGATTAATTCATCCACTATCAAAGAAAGAGCATGAGAAGCAGGAACGCAGTACCTGGAGTTATGCGTGTTTTGCCTGCGGGGAGTTCACAATCTGCTTTCGAATGTGAGTTCTTCTGCACACACTGGATTTAACCAAACTCCAAAACTCGAGATGAAATTCAAACGTGTTTGGACGAAGTCACGCACTAATGTTTAACATCTACTCCTGCATGATTTGCCATTTCCATATCACATAAAGCACCTGAAAACCCTCATATTTCACATGGCTTCAGGTCCACCAGAAGTTTCGCATAAGGCTCGATTCACTTACAACATGACCAAAGCTCCAAGAACCTCACTAAAATTTCAGATAAATCTAATCGGTTTTGAGCTGGTGGCAGTACTCCTTAAGATCTGAGGTTTCATGCTGAAACTCTGACAAATTTTCAGATATTTCAGTTCCTAACTGATGGAGCTTTATTAGTCTGTTATCCTATGATGAACATTTAATGTTTTTTATTTAAATTTGTTTGAAACTTAAATAGAATCATTGCATGAAAAAGGTGATGTCCCTTAATTAATCAACTCTTTTTTTTTTCCTTTCCCCCCTGAAAGTCAGTAAAAGTAATGCACACTGAGACTACTCAGTTAGAATCTAAATGACTGAACCCAGATCCAACATCAGCAACAGGCACAAAGTTTAGCAACATTTTGGGAATCTGACCCAGCAGGAAAAGTAGAAAATTAAATTAAAATTAGAAATCCATGAGGCGAAAGCAGAGCTAGAATGAATTATATTTCAAGAGGCAAAAAGTATACGGGTCACACTGCACAGAGATGGAAAGGCTGAGCCTGCTCGCTGCAGTCCATAGATCTATTTCCTTCTCCTCCATGAATTCACTGTGGACCCTCAGTCTATGCCCAATTTTTCCCTGCATAAAACCAAAATAAGTAACGTATCTATTTCACATGAGAAAGAAATGACTCTGAGCCTTAATTAACGTGTGTAAAGAGCCCTGTCAGGTTATAAGGAGCTGCAGAACCTCAGAGCATAGTCATCCTACATATGCCCCAGACCTCATGTCACACTCTAAGCCCTTTTCACCAGCAATCACTTTCTTTTTAAAGAGAGGTTGGAATTATTTCAAAGATAAACAAAAAATTGTTTTCCAGGTGTTCTTGTACGTAGGCAAGCCTACGCTTGCCACAATTTGAAAAAAAAATTAAACAAGGGGGGCATATTTCTCCCCAACAAAAAAATATTTGTCTCATCTATTGCTTAAGAATTAAACCAAAAGGTAGAACACCAAAATATTTTCAGTGGTGGTGACAGTGGCGAGAATTCACAAGGTCTGTTCCTATTCCCAGCTCCGCCGCTCGACGTGCTAAGTGGCTTGGGCGAGTTTCTCCATCTCTCAGTGTTCCCTCTCCTGCCTGCCTTATCTGTTTAGACTGTGGGCTCCTGGGGACAGGGACCCTCTTCTCACAGGGCATCTAAAGGATGCCAAGCCATTTAGGTCCTGCTGTCAGAGAAATAACAGGCTTGGGAACCTGAACATACAGGAAGGCTGAATGCAAGTCCTGTTGCCCTTACCTCTGGTGAAACTAGACGCAGAGCTCTTAACACACTATAACTTGTTTTCAGCTGCTTCACTGGTGTTGAGAATGAACTAAAAATTAGAAGGCCACATATCAGGAGGCTTGTGACAGAGAGCACAAATGTCAGGACGCGGGGAAGACGCAGCAATATCTGAGGACTTACGTTTGGCCCAGCAGACACAGCTCAGTCTGCATGCCAGAAATAGCAGCGGGACGCAAGCACAGCAGCCAGTCTCCCCACTCCTGGTGCCAGTCTGTACTTCTGCATCACTGAACACTGCGGTGCAGGCTCTGTTACATCCTAAGTTTAAATTCAGTTGTTTTTACAACACAGAGACAGTGCAACTTGTAATTTGTATGAGGTAGAAAATGAGGAAAACAAACAGAGCAATCTGAATATGAGGTTACTTGACCTATTACGATAATAAATTACATTCTTTAAATGGGATTTTTGAATTGTAGTATCATCCTTTTTTCAAGTTGATTGTGTTCTTATCAGAGTAGCATTCGATTATAAATATTGTCAGTTTTAAGGCTGTATAGCTAATGAATGTATATGTCAGCATGGCGGCAGTCCATATGAAATCTATCTTCATATAGTTATACAGTATGCTCACTCGCAATTCCAATATGACATGCAACATGGCAGACTGAACAATTCACATATGATCAGCACCTCTGTCTTTCCTTCTGTGGAAGAAGGACCTCTATTTTATAGACAGCGAGCAAAACCAAAGAAAAATAAGCAACTCATCAGAGATCCCATAGGGAGACCGGTGCAGAACTTCAGGATTTGCACCAGTGGCTTAATCAAACAAATAAATCGTTCCACGGTAATGGTAGAGGCTATGCACAGTCTTCTCCCCATTAATAATAAAACAAGACAAGCCCCACAGGCTGAGCACAAACAAGAATCCTTTACACTGGAGAGGACTGTAAAATTACAAAGCTAATTCACCTGATGCCCAAGAGAAATATGAACTCCTGCTTCCCAGGAGCAACTCATGCCAGGCACAATAGTGAACACCTACTCCTGGGTGCCTGCAGCTGCAGAGAGCCAACATTCCGAGTCTGGCACACAGAAGAACCCTTCCCAAACTAACTTATACTGAGATGGTTGATTAGCAGGACCTAACTTTTACAGCCTGACCCACAGAGGGATTCCAGCTTCATGCTAGAAGGGGTTGTCCACATGCAACCAACTGCAGCAGCCGGTCCCACGTCATTGTTTGATCATTTTCCTGCTTAATTACCATTTTTTAACAATGAAGAGTCAATCTTGCAATGGAAATCCATTCTTCGAACAACTTCTGTCTCTTCCTTAGATGCAAACTATTGCTATATAAGCCATTCCCATAATATGGGGCCCCCATGGGAAAGCCACTGCCTGTCTACTGATTTTACTTCCTACATCTTCTCTTGTTAAAATCACAATTCAAGTCTCCAAAACACAAGGGCAGAAGACCCTTTGTTTTATCATTACAAGATGACAGTGTTTTTTCCCTTGTCATTTTCTTGCAGGAAGATATATTAGCACTACATTTGCTCCTCCATGCGGTGGGATTTCTTAAATAAAAACGTATGTTATATATGTATGGACTTGGAACCGGAGCTGCATTAGCCTATTAACTATCCACATTTGCTTCAGACTTGGCCAGCCACCTAGAAAACCTGCCAAGACCTTTCTGGCAGCCTTTTCCCACCAGTTCCAGGAAAACATGGAATATTCAAAGAATTCTAGGGCCTCCCGGCTTCGTTTGTCACCACTCTCCTTGCCCACTTATTACTAAATCACAGGCAAATTGCTCTAATGCCCTATTAAAGATTTAAAAATGGCCTTCTCCACAGCAGGGTATACGAGGACAAACCCACGCTCACACGTAACGCAAGGCCGCTGTCCGTGCGTAACACAATGCGGCGCGAGGCAGGCCGCGAGGCCTCGCGATAAGGAAGGGGACTGCTTGACAAACTCTGAAGTTCATGAGTGAATTCTCTCATGTTTGGTGATGTTAAAGCTCATTTGGACACCCGGACAAACGAGAGATTCATTTTCTCCTCAGCGTAACTCTGACAAATTGCCGTAGAGGTTTCATGCCTGTGTCGTACAGGCCGCAATTAAAACGTGCGTCGCACCAGGACTCGCTGCCCCATGGCACTGCTTGAGCAATGCTACAGGGACGGGCAGGAGTCCCATCACCTACAGCTTGTCTGGGAGCTATCTTAAAGCTTCAAAATAACCAGGTGGCATGATTCTACCACCGCGATTCAGAGCAGGATTCACATGCACGGCAACCGGAATCGTCTGCTTTGCAGTCTAAGCCAGGATGTAACACCTTATAAAGCACGACAGGAAAAAGAAAAAAATCCTGCTGTCATTCGCATGAACTAAGCTATTCCTCCATCCCCATTCATTGAAGAGAGAAGAGACTACAGGTCTCTAATTCTGACGTGAAGCCCTGAGTAATCCTTTAGGAAATACAGCCACCAGCACAGGGCCCTTGAGGATGCACTGCAGCACTACGGTTAGAGCTCACTGACCGGTGCCACGCATCGTAGAACCCTACAAACAGACGTGATTCAGCAGTCAAACTGCATCATTACCAACACAGCGAGCAGCAGACGCTGATTTTATTTTTTCCACTAAACCTACACTATTTAATTTCTTATTCAGTAACTATTCTCACATACAAATGAAGGGAAACACGTGACTGAAATATCTTAGTTCCCTTAATAATAAGTTCTCCTTTCACATTTCAAAAGCCATTGGGAAGGCAATTTCCAAAATCAACTCAGACCACAAGATCTGTAGCAGACAGCAATTGTGCCTCGCATTCTCCCCTTCCCATTTCCTTCCTGTTCTTCCTCTCTTCCTCATTCTTTTTTTAAGATCCTGTCTCCAAATCTAACAACTTCACTTATGGGAGGAAATAGAAAGCCAAGGGGAAGCTGTGGCATTTGTCAGACTACAAAAAGCACTATTGCAAACCACTCTTTGAGCCACAACTGCTATTCCTTGTCAGAAGAGATGAGAAGCCACTTCAAACACGAGGAAAAAAACACAACCCTTTAAAATACACTCACATCAAGGGCATTAAGCTGGGCATGGGTTTGACCTTCTGCTTGCAACAATTATTTAAACTCACTAATGTTAAGGAACACAGACGGTTTGCCTACAGCATTCAGGGACTGAATGGAGCGACCCCAAACCTTGTACCAAGCTGGGAGCCACAGATTTCCAGGCAGCACCGTTCGGAAAAGCCAGCTTCACCTCCCTCTGCTTTCTTCACTGTACAGTGGTCATGCAACGCTTCCCCATCACACACAGCAGCTGTGAGGAACTGCAGGTGGACCATGCTGTTGGGTAATTATTATCAATACTGCTCTATCAACCCTTCACTCTTATTTGTCAGTGCAAACTACGTGCTTAATAATTTGCAAAAGACAGATGCAGACTGGGGCAGAATGCAAACTTCTATAACATACCTGCTCCAAGTGTGACAAGTGCTGGTGGCTCTGCACAATCAAGAGCTGTGCTTCCCACTGGTTCCTCCCTGGTCCTGAACTGCTGCACTTCATTCATTCTAAGCCTTGAAACGTGAAGTCTAAACTCAGCTCTGAAGTTATCATCATGAATTCGTACAATTCTGCATATGCTTATGAAAAATTTCAGTATCTAACCTGGTCTAGACTCGCAAACTTCTTGGTCCCGTTAACTTCTAAAAGCAATTAGGTTCATTTTTAATTAAATACTGGTGAAAAAGAATTGCCTTTTAAAACATTTTCAATTTGTCACCGTTTAATTTCACCGCATGTCTCCTTGTACTCACTTTGCAAGACTACAAGAATTCCTCACTCTACCTCCTCATTATTTCTTTTCTTTTCATTATGATGTAAATTTGTTTTCCTTTCTAATGGGAATGGTTCCATTATGCCGATTTCGGATATCTCCATGCTTAGGCCCATTTTTGCTGGCATCTTTTTGAACTACTTAGACTTGGTAGCACAGCTCCTGCTCTGCATGCCTCACCGTTTTTGGTTCCAAAAATACAGACAGCATTCAGCTGAATTTCATGTCAATACTGTGCAGGGATGTATGTATCCACTCTACATTTATAACAGGACCAAGCTCTAGAATGCTCAAAAAAGCTTCCATTGATGGCTTGAGCTCTGATTTGGTACTGGATTTAGGAACAACAGGCAACAAGGTCTGACTGCCTATCAGGGATTCAAGGAGGAAAATGCAAAAGCAAAAAAAAAAAAAAAAAAAAAGTCTGTCTTTACCAAATGTTTGCCTGTCTGGTCAAGGCTTTTTTGGATGCTGTCAGTTGCATGTGTAAAAAATGGCCCATTCACAAAAGTACACTCACACTACAATTGTTAGACATGACATTTACACGTCACTGTTAATTATAAATGACTTGATCCTGACATTTCATTAATACATTATGAAAGCCATAATGAAACCCTATGAGCCGTGTGTCACACCTGTAACGAAGACGAGCTTAGGGAAATCACAGTCATGTCACCAGACCTTGGCAAAGGGTGGAAGGGGAAAATGGCAGTGGGGTGACACACGCTAGGAGTGGGTTTATCCTCCGTGGTCTGAAAGGGACAGGGGGAAGCCCCGCACCCCAACATTTGCTCCTCTGCAGCATGACGCAGTTGTTCTGTTACCTGAACACAGGAACCTAAGAGAATGTAGATGGAAAATGGAAATCAAGGACCCTATATTGGCCAAACTTACCCTGCCTTTAAACCATCAATTTAGAAGTGGAATATTTTTATCCAGTGGTATCTCATTTGCAGTGCACTGTAGCACTGCACAGTGGTATCTCGATTGCAGGTTGGAGCACCTAACTGGAGACAAAACTGTTTTCTGCAAAGGTGGAAGGAAGCAGGGAGAGATGGAAGTAAGAAGGAGGCACTATGTTTAACATCGGATTTCAGAATCCTTCCCTATCTGCCCCAGAAACCTGATTCTTGAACTTATTCAACCAAGAAACAGGGCCATGACATTGCACAAAGAGGCTAATTTCACTCTATTGCACGTAAAAAACTGATTTGCTTCAGGAGAATACATTTTATATTTTGAATCTATAAAGCTAAATATACGCGCCTGGGACTGCCTGGAGATCAGTGGAGTCAGGGCAACCAGAAGTTCTGTTTTGGTCAAAAAAGAAAAATGTAAAAAAAGAAGCCATTCCCCTCGCTTCAATAAAACCTTTGGATCTTTTGGGTTATACAAAATTTCCAACCCTTGGAAGTTTTTGTCAAAAAGTTTAATGCTGCCAGCCCAACACCACGCACCCAGGAGTTTGGTTCTGACTGGAATCTCTCGAAAACTCATTCTGGAAGTGCTGAACTTCATCTGGTTTCATATGTAAGCTGCAAATCCATGAAAAGGTGAAAGTGAAAACGAGAAGAAAAAAGGTGGTCAGAAAGAGATGTGTGCTCAGACCTCTGCTCTGGCCTCGAGCTGTTCATTTCAGATAGATGAGTGTCTGGATATGGAGCTGGTCTCTACCACCCAATTCTTCTATTTTCCAGTTGCACCGTGCACTGTAATCAGTATCTATACCTAATGGAAAGCATAGATTTTTCCCTTATAGGTTATACTTTGTGACTCAAACGCAGGCAAAATGAACTTCCTTCTTCAGCAATTTGCAACTTCAAAAGGAGAGAGGAGACCATTTCTGAGGTCCAGGCTTTGAATCTCTGTAATGAAATTGTCTTATTTTTAACTGTCTGAGCAGCTTTCAAGCAGAAGCGTGTTAGAATTCATATTAATTTGTGCAGTACCCTATCATCATCATAATTTAGCTCACAAGGTTGCTGTGCTTGGAATTCCAGTTATGACATGAATTCTATACATTTTATACAGATTTATAAATGGCATCAATAGAACACTTAGGGCCTTATTCATTAAACAATGAGTCATTCTGGCATTCCATTCTATTTCATCCCTGTTCTTGCAAAACTTTTATGTATAAATTTGACTGTACTTAATGCATCTGATTTAGCAGCAGAAGTGTTGCAGCATAGTTTCAGCTGGGTGTGGAAGCAGATGAAAGGCATTGTTTAAGGGATAAAAAAAAAAAGGAAAGAACAGATCCCTCCAACAGTGAAAGTTTTTGAATGTCAGTTTCCTTTCCAAAGGATGAGCATTCAAGACCCAGGAGACAGCCCTGCCCAGATTTCTCACTGTCACAGGTTGGCCCCCTCAAAGGACAGCTGCAAGGCAGCTCAGAAGATGCTTCTGGGGCTGCATGCAATCAAATCCCATTATTTATGGATAAGCAAAGTTCCTCCTTCTTCATGACTGTTGGCTGGCACCTTTCACAACTATCACAGCCGTGTGAAAACACAGAAGCAAAAGAAAATCTGCGCTGTTTCCAGTGATTCCTTGCTGCCCAGCAAACAAAAAATTACTACTGAATACAACACCTTATTAATTATTCTTTAAATCAATCAGTGGTGTTGAAAGAGATATGGCTAAGCCATAAGAGGCTCCAAGACATCCCTTAGTATGCAGTTTACAACTGTGACACCAGCAAATCCTAATAACGACAGTGCAGGACCACAACAAGCATTTTCAGAATCATTTCCCTAGTGACCTAGAATCAAAACAAGACCTGTCACCTACCTGTGAGGAAACTATATTACGAATAGTGACTAGCAGCACGTCTACCTAGCAAAATATAGGACAATTCTTTGGTAAATACCAGCTTAATCTTGTGTCGAGTATATAAAATAGCAGTGAAGTCACAATGGGACATCTTCAGGGCCATGCTGGCTACCAGTCAGTGGGAATCTGTCCAAACTCTTCTCATTCCATCCAGGTGGTCCAGGTAACCTACACATACTACGAACTGCTCCCCAGCTTATAGTTTGGACAATTCAGAGTGTCTCACAGTATTTTACCTTCTCTTCACCCTTTCAGCCATCCTCTCAACTACACGGGATGCATGGCTGTAAGTTCTGTAAAGCTTTCTGGAGCAGAATTGTCTTGGGAGTCACTGCTGCTCTATCAAATTTGACTGGTGATAGAAAACGGTCTCAGAAGTTGTTGGGAAGGGAGAGGGCACGGATACAGAAATGTACATGAAGCAAGTGAGCACACTAGCTGTCTTTTCATTGGAAACCATTCCAAGACCTTATCGTTCCTTGGATGCTTACACTTTTCTTCATCATGTATATAGCCGTCATAGCCTACTTGGGGTCTTAGTAAGCCCCAGTAAATTTGGAATCCATTTCATTACGTATTCTTCTACACTATCTACTAAGCAATCACCACACCAAGAAATGCACAGCACTATTTGCACCGATTGCCCATAATGGAGAACAGGGATGCGTGCTCAAATGAAGCGCACCATCTCATTTTCATTAGTTCCTCCCACCACGATATTTCTAGTACTTCCCTTTGTACGTCAGACTTAAAAGGACAAAAATCAGATCAAAGTTTGGATTTCATTATTAAAGGACAAACAGTCTTCTAGGGGGTGGACTGTTTCTTTTTCATTTTACATACCAATGGAAACGTTCTCTTAAAAACAGTTACTATCTCTCCTACTGTTCATAGGCATAACTGAATAAAAAGTGGGAATAGAACAACAATGGAAGAGAAGGAAATTAGGACACTTCTGTTTGTTCACTGTGCAAGCAGGGAGAAACAATACTGGCAATTAAAGGAACTGTTCAGGGCTAGACACCTTCCTTTTGCGTCCTCCTCTTCTAATCTACAGCTCATGAGTTGCTCCTTTACTCATTGCAAAAGGTCCGTAATTGTAACACTGCCACATTCTCCTGGAAATCTACTTAAATGGCATATGATAGAAGCCATATGATAGAAGCTTAATTACATAGAGGGCATATGGAAGGCATATGACATAAGGACATATGGAAGGCATATGATAGAAGGGCATCCGAGGACATATGATGGAAGTCTAATTAATTGACAATACATTCCTCTCATCAGGGGGAGAGCTGGAATGCTGTTTTGTTCAGAAGAAAAATATGCCCATTGAATTATGTTTATTGTTAACTCCGCTGTACCACTGACCATTCTCCTTTTTCATTATTATTCCTTGTTCTTTAGAGCAGATAGATTATTTGATTTACATATCCATCTGGCATTAAGATTGATAGCCACGAACGTGTGTTAGTACACACAGTCATCATTTTTGAACCTTATGAAGTACCCTTATACCTGTACGAAGCAGGTCTACAATTCTGTCACCAAAAAGGAAAACAGGCTGTTACTGTTTGGGAATTATTACCATGAATATGTAATGTTTTTCCTAGAAAAATGCCAAGCAGGTAAAGAATCAACCATTGTGGAGAGGTGTCCACTAACTCTATGTCGGATGTGGGCTAGTGTAGTTTGTGGATTTACATCAGTTGAAAAGGTGCACTTCCAGCTGCAACAAGATCTACGGGGCAGAGAAATAAAGCACCCTAAAGCATATACACAACAGCAGTCCTACATGAAACTGATATGATGGAGAAGCAAGCCACCTTTACAAGATATGATCAGAAGCATCAGCCTTTGAAACATCTGCTTTAATTGTAAAAGCCTGGGAAAAAACCTTGAAACCCATCATGTTAGCTAACTGTAATCATAAATGGAGATTCCCTAAGAACAGCTCTCCTGGGGACTGTGTAGATTTAGGTACTTTCACACAAACCCTTCCTGGTTTTATCTGGAAGCATCAGTGCCAACCTCCCACCTTTCTGAGAGGCAAGGAGTGCCAGCTCCCATTCTGCTGCTGGCACAGCCTCACTCAGCTCCTGGGGCAGATCTAACCCAACCAGTCACCAGCCAACGCCAGGGGAAACCCACTTGCCCATCTCAATAACAGACACAGTGCAGGACGTTTTCCACGTTACCTTTGGATACTTCTGATTGCTGACCATGAAGGCAATAACACTGATATGTTCTCATGGTGCTTTTTAGGAATGTAACACATTGTGCTGCCCGAATGCTAATAAAGAAAGACAAGCATTACTAGTCCACTGAATTTGCTGAATACTCAATAATGTGGTACCAACAGGTAAAAAAAAAAAAAAAAAGTGCTGAGAGAACGAACATTTGTGAAGTTCTAGAGAGGCAAAAGAAAAGAAAAGTTTTTCCAGCTCATCTTACCTGCTCTTTCCTGTTCCATGTGTCCAGAGCAAACACTGCTGAGGAATTATGGTCGCTCATCACGCCGCTTTGTGCAAGACCCAAGGAAAGCTAGGAGGTTGTACAGTTATCTCCCTTGGTGTAATTCTAAACTATACAACCTACTACCTCAACCTGGATGCATGCAGTCAAAAATGCTGAAAGCCACCCACCACTTCACAGCCGACATTATGTCAGGGGTTCAATTAAAAAAATAATAAAAAAAAGTCCTCAGCACTCTCAGTGCTCTAATTTAGAAGTAATAAATGGGGTTTTTTTTTTGTGGGTGAAAAGGCACCAAACCAAACGCAACTCTCCCGCACTGCGTATGTCGGTACATAAGACACAGGAAGCCATGGTCATTGCTGCTAGGTACAAACGAGATCATGGACACTCTTCACAGAAGAAGGAATTTTGGTCCTGGCCTAAAAAAAAAAAAGCTTTTTCCCCCTCCATAGCAGAGGCATCTAAACTACAGCACAGAACATACACATACATTTTCTAAAGCTCTCAGAAAGGTTTGGGGTGAAGTTTGTCCTAACATGCCTTTTCCTTTTTGAACACGCATAGCGTTGACTCTGGAACATGCATCTGGGCTGCTGAGCATTTAAGGGACGACTGCAGAAGTGGGATTGGGAGAACTGCAAAACGGGGTGAAACATTTAAGTACATTTTACCCTTGCATCAATTCCTTGCTCAGATTAATGCTTTCAGAAATGCAATACTGAGCCTGCCTCAGCAGTCAGAATAAGACAGTGTTCCCTTAACAAGGAACTCATTACATTTTTCACTTGTATTAGTTCACAGTCAAACAACCAGGATGTTATCTTTGTGACTCATTCCCATTACCCACCAAGCTAGTGCTTAAAGCAGTATGCTGCCTATTTATTACAGCTTACAAACAGGGATTAGCATCTTAAAATATGCTAGTGCAAACAGTGGAACTGAATCAGCTCTGAGATCCTGCTCTCAGGTGAATGCATCCTCAGGCACAGCGGCTCTGCACTGGAAGGGGATTACATTGGAATCAGACCTCATGAATGAGTGCTGAGCTGTGCTGAATAGATGGCATCTCGGCTGCTCCTATTTTCCTCGGATAAAGTAGCGTTGCCGATTACGAAGAAGCCAGTGCCCTACCTCTGCATTCAAAGCCTGCCTAGAAAGCAAAGGAGGAAGATGAGAAATAATACCACTCGCTGGAATTCAGCTCGCAACCGTGGAAGAAAATTGGAAAGAAAAAGAGCATTTCTGCAAGGTTTAAATGTACTTGCTGTGGATAGTACTAGTGGAATTTCTAATGACTACGTATTCAGGAAAGTTTACTTTGAACCGTCAGGCTCTGTGGATACAGCACAGTTTCTCAGTTAACGGCACAGTGTGGTACCGTACCAGGACAGTCACTGTTAACAAGTTCATTTCTCAGAGCAGTGATCCAGCCACACATCTGGATCAGGACACCACGGTTCTCCAGCCCTGCTCTCAGACTGGGAGCTTTACTGCTGTCCCAAAGCACCCTGAATCATCCCAGTTCCTTGACACGATTCCACCCCTTTGCGCACTGAGCATCTGCCCTCAGACACGATACCCACAGATGTAACCCGTGCAGCTCTATGGAATCCAGAGAACCTCATGTAGGGTGGCAGGAGGCCCCAAATCCCACTCAGTTCTGTGACACAGGAGGCTTGTCACCTCTTCTGACTTTTGAAGAAGTCCTGTTTCACATTCTGCAGCTAACAGAGCTTACTTACAAGCTAAACCATTTCAGTATCACGGGGATAGGCTACTCATTTGCTCTACAATTTATCTGTGAAGTACTTTCCTGCATCTCAACCTTGCCATAAATGTTAGATATTGCACAATTCAAAACTTTTAAAGAATGGTTATCAGCATCTAATCATTTTAATGAAGGAGATCACTGCCAACGTCAGCACTGCGATGGCACCAGCACAGGCACACCTTGCAGACCAGGCAGTTACGAGCAGCGCTGAGCAAAACATCCTCCAAGAATTCACTCCAAAATAGAAGGGGAAGAAAAATTGGTTTGTTTCAGTTGCATCCTCAGCTCAGCAAAGGTCCTTTCGCAGACGTAAGAGAAAATAATTCATGAGCAATATTCTCACCTTGAGCCTAAATAGCCTAAATTTTTCTCAGGTTGGCAAATGCCACCGGGACTGTTTTGCTCCTGTCTCGCCACCTCTCCCTGCCTCCTTTCCATCACAACTTCAGCTTCCTCCTCATTGCCACGTTTCCCAGCCCCTGAGCTGTCAGCTCCGTGCTGGCACTCGCTCAAGGAGCGTTCTCGCTCCCTCCCCAGCGCTGCAGGGAGCTGGGAGCTGCACCCCGCTGGGCTTCCTCCCACCCCAAGATGCTGGGGCAGCATCCCAACATGGGGCAGGGGTCTCACCGAGACAATATTTGTGTCCCAGTTCCTACACACCCCTCTGCACCAGTTCTCACATACCCAAAGTCCTTCCAAAAAAACGCGATAGGAATAAACAAGCTTTTCTGTGGGCCTGTACGTGACCTATGCCTGCTTTAGAGCCGCTTTACGGAGAAAAACAAAGAGACTTTAAGATAAAGTGTTTTTAAACACTGAAGAAGTTTCTGTCCCATACTCACCCTCTGGTCAATTTTTAGACACCCCCGCAGCTTGCTGCACAGATTATCAGGGCGAGATTTGCCATCAGTGAGAGCCTGGCCTCAGAATGAGATATTCTGTTCCCACCACTTCAATGAAGCCAGGACAGATGAAAGTGTATTTGCACCCCCGGAGGAACAGTCATTTCAAGGAGAAAAAAAAAAGCGTCACGCATCCAGTCATGCCGTCAATTAGAGTATCTGCTGCTACTACTGCCATGGGGAGCCGAGCTGAGGAACTGAGATCAAATATTAAAACAGAAGTCACCTAATTACCATCACCCGGCACCTTCACGACACCTGTCTGCTTGGTAACTGCCTATGAACCACGAACGTTCCTCTTCCGGGAGGAGAGCAGCAGGGATTCCCAGCACCACTGCCTATTGTAACACTTCCTTTTGGTGGCATGACTCTCCGTGTTTGTTTTCTGGTGATTTTAGTCAATTACGTCTTTACTCAATTAGCACAATCATACCTAATTACGTAATTAGGGTAAATATGTAACCTAATGACAATGTTCAATTACAATACGTATCGATGTTATAAAAGTTCCCATTAAATATAGTTGTGGGGAGAACTGCCTTGCACGCCGAGCCATGCATTCCTATTTAAGCTGATGCATCTCCAGAGTAAACAGCAGCCCACAGACCCCAGACAACATCAGACTGAGGTGCAGGTGGAGCCTGGACTGGGAAGGGATGCAGAGCATCACTCATTTTACTGCATGTTCTCCCAACGGACTTCAGGTGACAGCAGAACTCAGAAACCTGCCTCCCCTACTCTGTGTTGGATGAATCCAAACTTTGCACTTGGCTTCCCAGGAATGCTGGCAGAATTCTAACCTAGCGCTGCTTTTCGAGGACTCAATGGAATATTCCATTCTTTTAAAACATTTTGCAATGGAAAGCTGCACGTTCCACAGAAAAGCAGCATTTCAGAGGGTAGAATATCCCCAAAAAGCAATGACACAAGAAACAGTGCTCCAGCCATTAATCCTCCGCAGCCATACCGTACTGTGTGTGCATTTGCAGACCACTCCTATTGACCACACTGAGTCAAGATAGCAATGATGGCAGCAATGGAACTTCAGTACCGATGAGCTCAAGGAAGCAGAATTCTATTTTGTTATGATCAGCTGCAAAATCATCAGCTGAGATTTGGCTCTGAGCCTTTTTGACCGTGAAGGATACAGAAGAAGGAAGAACCCACCTTCACGTTCAGATCCCAGGCAGGCAACCTCAGGGCTCGCCAAGGAGGAGGTGGAAAGCAGAAAATACTCCCGAAGCAAATATATTTCCTGAAGTCACGGAGAAAAAAAATAAATACCCAAACCCACAAATGATACCGTTCTGGTTTGAGGTCTGAAATCTTGTTTGCTAAACTTCAGCTCAGAGTGATCCGTTTCACAGAGGACTTTCAAAAACCTCCGACAGATGAGATTTTACAATGGAAATGCTGACGTGATTCCATCTGATCAGCTCGCCCATTGAGCTTTATTTGATGCAACTTTGCTATTAGGACTCGGGTGAGGAACCTCAAGAGGTTCAAAGGTTTACTCCAGCTCAGGGAGCACTCCTAGAAGCCTGGCAGGTGGGCTGAGCCGGGCTGGGACTTGGAGAGTCTGCAAATTAAGGTAAGAAGCCTCATCTGGGCTCAGCTGACATCCAGAGCAACTACGATATTTTGAAAGCAACCCACAACTTTTCAACGCATTACAAAAACGGTCCGTGCTTGAATTTTTAGCAAGGGTTACAGCAATCTGAAGATTTACTCAATATTATATTTCAGTATCTGGTAGTTTCTAGGGGAAGGGTAACCAAGCACTTACTGCTGAAGCACGGAGAGCTTTGTGTCAGTAGCTGCAGCCCTGGGTTGGATACAGACACTCAGTGCTGGGCCCAGGGCTGGCTCAGTGATGCTGGTAGACAAGCTGAAGGGCTGATGACTCTAAATGACCTCCAAAACACACTGCTTTCTTTTCTTAGCCCAGGCCTGTTCTGTGGCTGAGCAGTGCCACATGGCTTTGGTGGGAAGCTCAGCGAGCCCAGGTTGAACGCTCTTGTAGGAGGCTCTGCACAGCATGAGGAGATCCCAGAGCCAACGCTGGTTTCACATGCACCTTCCTCTCCTCCTTCAGATCACTGTGGCTGATGCTTCTAAAGTGCTGGAGACTGCCTGGCTCAAGGATGGGGGTCTTAGTCCCAAACATCCGTGTCTAAGCACATCCTCTCCCTATTTTCTCCCTCAATGATTAAAAGCAAATAAACAAAGCACCAGAAAAAAAAAAAAAACAAAAAAACCCAGATTACTGAAATAGTAATTTATCTGCCTTTTAAGAGTTTGAGGAGATTTGATTATTCGAATCAGAGTATTTGGATAAGGTTCAAATTCCAGGGTACACAATCACATTCTGCTTATCATGATTCCCATTTGCCACTGCATATGGTTATCCTAATTACCCGAATGCTATTGTGTGCTCCTCTCTGCTGACACCGCTCGCTGTTCTCTGCACCAAACGAGACTGGGAAAAGGGGGAGCAAGCAAGTGAAATCATTTTTGCACCCCAGTGGATGCTGCGCAACACGCCTGTCTGCAAACGGCCTTTCAGTGAAAGATGTCATTCACAGAAAGGAGAAACGGTCTTGTCATTTTGAGGGAGAAAGCCACGATTTACCGAATTTGAAGAACAAGAGGAGTTCGCTTTGGAAAAGGCTTGCTTTTCTTCTTCAGACAAGAACTTCTGCTTCTAGACTAACTGGCGAAATGGAGCACTACTGCAGCAGAGCCTCCCTAGACACAGACGTCCCCAGGTAGCTCCACAGGAGGCATTTTTTCTTGGGAGGTGCTAAAGCAATGACTGCCTATCGCTAGAGACCGCACTGCACTAATCAAGGTACCAATTTTTGAGAGGATGTTGTGATATTTTCATGTCCCAGAGGCCCTCCTGGTACATTCTGCATGCAGGGGCTCTGGTTTGTTTCCAGCTCCGGTAGCTGCCTTCTCTTTCTTTCTGTTCCCTGCAACATCAAACCGGGTGAAGCATCCAGCACTCCCTGCCCGTGGCGACCCTGCAGCGCGCCTGCGCAATGGGATGCGGCCGCTGTGCCTCGGTGACAGATGAAGAGATCTCTGTGCACTCTGTCTGGCACTCAGATCAAAGCTGCTGCATAAATGTAAGCTCCTCATCAACTAAGCGAGGGAAAATATTCACGAGAAACATCCAGGTAGAAGCACCGCAGCCTCCAATTAGTTTCTTCCATCCTAGAGGGAAGACACATTTCAAGGCTCTTCCCATCATTTTGTCAGACTCGAGTTTCACTCTAAAACTTAATGAAGTGCAGTGAAATACAACCAACGGAAAAGAAATACAAATTAACGCCGAAAACACAATACAGCTCTTTTCAAAAGGCTGAGCTGAGAAACAAAGGGGCAGGGGAGAGTATCAGAGGCCACGGCTAAAAAAGGGGGGGGGAGCCTAGCAAGGAAAATAAACTAAAATTTAAAAAATTAGTGACGTGATGTGGGCCTGCTCTGCAGTAAGAAGTGCTGCAGAAGGCAAAGGTGTCCAAGGGGCTTCTCTGGGCATGTCCACCTGTCCCATAGAGCATGGAGCATCTCCAGCTCACGCTGGGCTGAGCTGCTGCATCCCCATACAGGGGCACAGCTGCCCTCGTCCTCTGCCAAGCAGCAGAAAACCAGCAGCGACCAGAAAGCAAGCTGAGCACCAGAGGGGAGCCCAGAGCCCAGCAGCAACGGGCAGGCACCTCGGCCCCATGTCTGATGGCACATGGCTCACGTTTGCTTTCTAAGCATCTAGCCATGGGTAGGTCAAGACTCTCTCCAAACAAAAGTTGGATATTGGTCAGCATTGCCCAGCGTGGTGAGGAACTGCACTAAAATATCAGACCCAATGTAGTCCGTGCGCTCTCTCCTCTCCTTTGATTCAAATACTGATTTATCTAATCCAAAAGTATGCTTTCAAACTCCCCACAAGCCCAAATGGGCTACCTCATTTTGCGACACATGAGCCCCATTCCCCTGCCATGGGCTTTTGGCACTCCCAACGCAACGTCACCTGAAGTGGCAGACTCCAAAACCCACAGTGACAGATTCCAAGCGTCTCTCAGCACATTGCCAGATGCCTGATGTCTCCGAATGGCTTGACAGGGAAGAGACCACCACGCATTGAAACACGCGTTATATTGGGAACTGTGCTTGGCCAGGCCATTCCTCTTTGGATGTCAGACTGAATGAGCCAAGTCTTCCCAGATAGCCATAAATGCACTGAATATTCACGGCATTTAAACACAAGAGAAAAGCAGCAAAACCAGAACAGCCTCTCTAGAAAAAGCAAACCTCACAGTCACAACGAGATGCAACCTCATCCTGCATCTAACGCGGGCGAAACCCTACTCATCCCACCATAGCAGAAACAACGTCCACTAGCAAAGGGGAAAGAGGGGGCAGGAACCAGTGTTTGAGCACTGGGAGCTTCCAGCAACTTCACAGGTGATGGCAACCAACGCCCAGGGGAGATCCAGACTTCAGGTGCACGTTCTGGGCAGCAAATCACAGCAAAGCTTCGCCACGGCCTTGCAACACCTTTGCCTGGAAGAGCATCCTGCATCCTTCTCAGTCACCCCCTGCTAGTTTCAGTCCACAGGGAGAAACAAAAGCAGCTAGACTGCATTTCTATTAGCAGAGGCCTTCTCTGCCATCGTTTTACGCTTCTACAATAACTAGAAAACACACAGAAAACCCTGGAAATTCAGCAGGGGAGAAAAAAAGAAAACAACATTTCTGGACCGCAGCAGTGTGCGTCAAACCGGCCAAGTTCCAAAACAGAGAAATTTAAAAGTGGAAATACAGACCAAATCTTTGGTAAAATTCACACTGAAAGCTGCTGGAAAGAAACAGTCAGACTTTATTTTGAGTTCACATTCTAATTATTTTCACGCAGAATCTGTATGCTGGGGTTTAAGAAAACTTCTTCAAAAGTAATTGTTCCACTTAGAAGTGTCAGTTTTGCCCAGCAGGTTTCGTACTGCCTGCTTACATGGGTTTTTCCCCTGCTCCACTTTAAAAACCATTTAAAATGAAATAAATACCACAAAATTAGGAGAAACTGGCTGCTACACTGAGCTGATTTTAGAGGGAGAAAGGAGCTGGAGAGCCAACGGGCGGCTCTGGCACTGAGCTGCATGGCTGCACTGCGCGCAGGGACTGAAGTTACCCAAAATACAGGCGAACAGAAGCGCCTCTTGCTCTCCCAAACAAATCGTCACCGAGCAAAGAATGGATCCCCGTCACTTCATAAATGAAACAGTTTTCTCTGCTTCCAACGGCCTCAGAACCACCCCTGCCCATGCCCCATGGCCAGACCCACGTGTAACGTCGCTGAGATTTCATTTCTTCGGGCTGATGTCACGTACCTCCCCCGTCCCATTTCGTTCAGGCACAAATGAGCTGCCGGTTGGTATGAGCGTATTTTAACACTAACCCAAGCTGGAAACTGATACGGTAATTGCCGAGCAAGATTCGCAGCTCTAATTTTACATTTCTTAAAAGGAAAAAAAAAAAAAGGAGGAGGGAAGAAAGCATTAGACGAAAGACACAAGCAGCAGAATCGAACATTGTCAGTGTAAACGCAGAAACACAACACTTTGTGCACTCGCCAGACAGACACATACCTATAGATACAAGCTTGTGTGGAATATGACCACAAGTTCGGATCTACGGGTTTGTGGCAACAGGCATGGGTCTCTTCTGCAATTTGCTAGCTTTGGCTTTTGGGTTTGGTTTGTTGTTTTTGTTGTGCGTTTTGTTTCTGTTTTTGTTTTTGTTTTTTTTAAGAGGAAAACCATTTCTGCAAATGAAATGTCAGAGCTGTTAGTAGGCAGCAGCCTTCGTGCCCCTCTGCACCTTAACACCGCTTCTTTTTGGGGGGGGGGGGCAGGGGGGGGAAGAGCCGCCTCGTGGCTTTGCTAAAACATCAGCGCTGTTGCTACAGTTTCCTTCAAAACCTCAGTAAAACAAAGCCAATTTTAAAACAAATAAAACGAAGCAGGAGATCGGCGGGTTTTTCTCTCCTAACTACTTCCCTGGACAGAATCGCTGATGGTTACACAGCACTGAAGAAGTCATGGCCATCGCTAACGGGGCAGCGAATTAAGAAAGAGCGGTTTTTGTGCGCAGACTGCAGTGCAATAAACACATACCCCCATCCCGCAAGGAGTGGTCTTGTTTCCATGCTGGCAGCCTGGTGAAAGCAGACAGAGCAACTGCCTAAGAGTTGTTTTAACTTTCAGAGAAGTCATTACTGGGCCGGGGTGCTATTGTCATTCTATTTTTAAAGAGAAAGAATCCCTTCGCTTTACGAACCGATCCAGAAAATTCCCCCAGCTCCAACTCTCTGCTATCTGACAGCATTTCTTCCTACAATGACAGAGACAGATATTAAACTGCTTTAGAATTTTTCTAATAAGACTCGAAAGAGAAACGCGGAGCAAAGTAGCAAGCAAGAAACCTCCCCTCCTTCCCCCAAAGTTTCCAAGTTCTCTCACTGGCGTAACTAACATTTCCCATTAATGAAGTTTTATTGGGTGGGCAACTGGTGGGGAATTAGGCCACAGAACAGGCTGCCTGGGAGCTCCAAGTGCAGCCTGTGCACAGAATCAGTCAGAGGAACTGCTGCTTAAAGTGGATCCGCATTCTTTGGATGATAAACAGCATTAATTAATGCAAGCTAACATGATTCTCTATAAAATGAAGCAGTCAGCGCTTGGAAAATTATTTTGCTATCTTGAAGCTTTCACAAGTTCCCCCACTTCTTGTGCAGGTTCTTAAAATAAAACACTTCAACCTGAGCACCCTGGTAAGCATGCAATTAATATACACAATTTTGCTTTACTGGAATACTGCTTTAACTGAGTTACATGCAACTCTTGCTCCATCCAGCAATAGAGATGCTAAACTTTCACCATCTGTCCAAAGGTTATCTACTAAATCGACTGTCTAAATTTAGATTCCTACACTTAAAACTCCCATACCTACCTTTAAAGCATCCAGCTTTTCCACAGCTCTCAGCGCCCAAAATTCAGACCAAGAATGGGAGGTGCAAGGGTTCAGCATCTTTGCAAAACCAGGAAAGCTTTTAGGTAGGAGCCCACGTGCAACTCGAGAGCCCTCAGCTTTCCAAAAGCCCTCGCCCTGCAGCGTGTGCAGTCGAGGCAATGGGTCAGGGAGCACATGGTCCTGCGGACAGAACAGAGTCATGTCATGCACAAACGCTCTCATTGTGCACTCCTTTGGAACTGAGCTGCAAACGACACATCACAAATGCTGCCCTACCAAAAAACAACCCAAGCCCTCCAACCACGGAGCTCATGTATTTGAGGGAACCTAAGGTTGTGATTCAAATTGACTCTTGACTCTCCTGATCGAGCCAAATAAGCACAGTGTTAGGAGTCACTCACTCTGCTGCTGCCTCTATCAGCATTTCATACAGTGGCAAGGATTTTTTCCATCAGACCTCTGCAAGTCGCTCCCATGCTATAATGCAACATTGCATAACAACAGAGTATTCTTTTTTTTAAAGAGTACACTCATTTTGACCCTAATTTTCTCTACATTGATGTATACACGTGAAGGTATGATAATTTGCATGTCTCTCTGCTGGCAGAGAAATCCCTTATTTTTTTGTACGAGAAAGGAATGATCTCACTGAGGTACACGTCCCATATGAAGGTTACGCTTCTACTAGCTTTCCCTAGCTCTAAATCTTTGTTTTTCTCCCTAATATCTCACAGACTCATTTTCTAACCACCAGGATATAATTGAAGTCCTCGAAGGAAACCAAGACGTGGCGTGTGGGTGGCCTGCACATACCTCCTGTGGCAGGACGTGTGCCCTAAACTTGTGCTGGTTTGATTGGAAACTGCAGGCACCCAATGCACTTCAGCAACTTGTCCTCATTATTGGATGATTACAGTGACAGAACAAGCCAGACCGTCTGAGAGCCCACCGCGTGCTCGACAGGGCAGCTGGTAGGTGTGACCCAAAACCAAAACGTGCTCTTTCTTCAGCTGCCTAAAAGAGGGCTGCTCTGTGCTGCAGTTCTGGCCCTCCATCTCCCAGTGCCTCGCTACCTGACTGCTCACAGAACAAAAGGGAGGGACGAGCGTTAGGCTCCATCACCATAGCTTCAGCTGTTAAAAAAGGAAAGAGGGAAAGAGAAGGCAGAAGGAGCTATCTTTAGCAAAGCACCTATGTGTGCCAAAGAAAACACTCCGTCAGGCCCCCACCGTGAATCTTCATCGACCACTTCTGCACTCCCGTGGGCCCCGCGGAACGGCAGCGTGGTGGCACACAGACTGCATTCAGTGGCACCTACGTGCTGCAAATGACAAGAGCCCAGGAGCCAACCCTCTTCCTTCTCGTGCCTTTTGCAAAAGAAACTCAAGGGCAATTTCTGAGACGGGGAACTGATAGGGGCAGCAGCAAGTGAGCAGGGAAATACATATCGTTATTATTTTTAAATGTTACTGCTTAAAAAAAATAATAATAATTTCACATCTATCAACCGTATTCAGGGAGATTGAAGGAGAGCCACAGATTACACAAGATCTGGGTTTCAAAACCTCTCCCCCCACTGATCAATCATCCAGCTATTGTACCTTTTGAAAACCTGATGCACATACGCACAGTGGCAGAAAATCTATGGCAGGCAAACAAATCAATCGTCTTCGCACTGTATTTGACTGGAATGCTAAGATCACAAACAAAAAGCCTCCACCTGTACCTCACGGACTGCACTCCTTATACAAAGGACTGTGATATCCTTATCCCAAGGATGCTTTGCTTCCCTGTTAATTTTATAACACGTCGATGAGGGCAGGATTCACACAACTTTGGCTCTAGAACCTGGCACCCAAAAAAAAGCACTACACCTTTGTTTAGCATTAAGCCAGCCTGAGTCTGGCACGTTCTGGATTTAAAGCCAAGGGAATCGAGGAAGAAACACGTAGAAATAAAGTCTCTAAAGACTTAACGTTGGTTCTGGTCTGTGGGTGGTATTCTTGCAAACCACGAAGCATAAATGCCCTGTCCAGGAAAATCGATCATTATGGAATGCATTGTGTGCCTGAGCAGAGCGCTGTTTGCAGCCATTTCATACTTCTGCCACGAAAATAAGTCAAATAAGAAAAACAACCGCTACATCATTCCCGTTCTTTCTCCTTACCCCCCTCCCCAGTCTATCCAGGCTTGTAAATACATACAAAAACATAGACATGTATATTTATGTATACACACACACGGGCGCTCTCTGCCTTAGGCACAAAGAGCTGTATCAATAGATTTCTGCACTGAAATAAGAAGAAGAAATCGTAAGGAGAAGGAAGACACTGAGTGGAGAGGCGAGGAGAAACCAAATTACCTCGTAGCAGCACTGGACGGGATTTCTTATCGAACGTGCGCTGCCATATTGCTAGGCCCAACTCGTCGAGGAGCGCTTTCTGGAAGACAAAATATTCAGGGATATTTTCATGGCCAAATCTCAAGGAATGAATCCCACCTTCGCACACGCAGAGGCTGCAGCCTTAGAAGCAGGAGGAACGGACAAGCCCTAAGATAGGAAATTCCTCCCCCCGCCCGACCTTCCCCCTTTTTAATTTTATTTTTTTGGGGGAAGCTTATTTTCCACGTCCCACCTCGGATCGATCCGCTCCTGCCCTCCCCAGCGCAGCGAATCCAACCCACGGAAACAAAACATTTCTTGCAACACAAACATCTCAGAAGTTTGCCAATTCGATCGGCACCGAAGCGATTAAGCCAAATAAAGCGCCGTGGAAGTTGTAACAGCAAACGCATCCCCTGCTAGTTAGTAACACGCATCCGCTTCTCGCACTGATTAGTTATCATACAGAGATCCTTATCCAATTAAAGTCTGATAAAACAGAATCAAATAGGAGGATCGTTACCTGCTTTTGAGAAGGTTCACCAAGCAAGCATTTTAAGCTTTTTGACTCTTTTAACACTGATACAAGGAATAATTATTTCTCGCTGCCGATGCGATTGTTAAAAGAAGCGAAACCCCGGATTGTGGTGGCTTCGTGGATGCTATTCTTTTTGCACCACAGCAGGATTCTTGGCTGCCAGTCCAAGCTGCTTTCACTTGCCAAGTTTTAAGATGCCGGTTTTGCCTTTCATTTTATTGTTCCTTTCGCAACGTTAAAGACCGACTTAAAAAACCATGCACAGCTGCTATCGGGGAGGGGGGGGGAATTATTTGAATTTTGCACAAGAATGGAGATGAGGAAGGAGCGCGCTGTGATGTAACCACAACGACACCCACAGAAATAGTCCGATATTGGGGGGGACGGGCTCGGCGCTCCCAGCGCTGCCGTCTCCCTGCAACGCGGTTGGGATCCGGTGTAAGGGCAGGAAGCCATAAAAGCGCCCACATCTACGGCCAGCCATGGGTGGAGGGTGCTACCTCACCCCCCCCC